>NW_024037679.1:0-2704 GCF_015832195.1 Motacilla alba alba
GGGCTGCTTTGAGAGTGCCCATGGACCTCTTCAAAAGGAGACCAGGAATGTAGTGTGGTGGGTTTGTTTCCCCCAGGCAGAAGCATTTGCAGTACCAGGTAGGCCCTCGGCCCTATGCGGCCGGCTGTCTGCTGGATTTCTACGAATATCAAGATGCCGCCCAGGGACAAGCTGCCACCTGTGCCAACTCGGGCTGCTTTGAAAGTGCCCATGGAGCGCTGGAAACTGAGACCTGGAACGTGGCATTTTGGGTTTTGTTTCCCTTGGACGAAGCCATTGTCCATACTAGGTAGGCCTTTGGCCATTTGTGGCCAGCTGCCTGCTGGATTTCCACGTATATCAAGGTGCCGCCCAGGGACAAGCTGCCACCTGTGCCAACTCGGGCTGTTTTAATAGTGCCCATGGAGCTCTGCAAACTGAGACCAGGAACGTGGGCAGAAGCCTTTGTCAATTCCAGATAGGGCCGTATTCCTCAGGGGCAGGCTGTCTGCTGGATTTCCACGTATATCAAGATGCCGCCCAGGGACAAGCTGCCACCTGTGCCAACTCGCGCTGTTTTGATAGTGACCATGGAGCTCTGCAAACTGAGACCAGGAACGTGGCGTGCTGAGTTTTGTTTTCCTGGGCAGAAGCCTTTGTCAGTACCAGGTAGTGCCTTCTACCTCAGGGGCAGGCTGGCAGCAGGATTTCCAGGAATATCAAGATGCCGCCCAGGGACAAGCTGCCAGCTGTGCCAACTCGGGCTGCTTTCAGAGTGCCCATGGAGCTCTGCAAACTGAGAGCAGGAACGTGGGCTGGTGGGTTTTGTCTCCTTGGGCAGAAGCATTTGCATTACCAGGTAGGCCCTCGGCCCTTTCTGGCCTGCTGCCTGTTGGATTTCCACGTATATCAAGGTGCCGCCCAGGGACAAGCTGCCACCCGTGCTAACTCGGGCTGCTTTGAGGGTGCCCATGGAGCACTGTATTCTGAGACCAGGAACGTGGACTGGTGGGTTTGTCTCCAAGGGGAGAAGCATTTGCAGTACCAGGTAGGGCCTTGTTTCTCAGGGGCCGGCTGCCAGCTGGATTTCCACGAATATCAATATGCCACCCAGGGACAAGCTGCCACCTGTGCCAACTCGTGCTGCCTTGAGAGTGCCCATGGAGCTCTGCAAACTGAGACCAGGAACGTGAGGTTGTGTGTTTTGTTTCTGCGGGAAGAATCCTTTGTCAGTTCCAGGTAGGCCCTTGTTCCTCATGGGCCGGCTGCCTGCTGGATTTCCACGAATATCATGGTGCCTCCCATGGACAAGCTGCCACCTATGCAAACTTGGGCTGCTTTGAGAGTGCCCATGGAGATCTGCAAACTGAGACCAGGAACGTGGGGTGCTGAGTTTTGTTTCCCCATTCAGAAGCCTTTGTCTGTACCAGGATGGCCTTCGGCCATTTGTGGCCGGCTGCGTGCTGGATTTCCACGAATATCAAGGTTCCGCCCAGGGACAAGCTGCCACCTGTGCCAACACGGGCTGCTTTGAGGGTGACCATGGAGCTCTGCAAACTGAAACCAAGAACGTAGCGTGGTGGGTTTTGTTTTCCCAGGCAGAAGCCTTTCTCTGTTCCAGGTAGGCCCTGGTTCCTTAGGGGCAGGCTAGCAGCAGGACTTCCATGAATATCAAGATGCCGCGCATGGACAAGCTGCCACCTGTGCCAACTCGGGCTGCTTTGAGAGTGCCCACGGAGCTCTGCAAACTGAGACGAGGAACGTGGGGTGGTGGGTTTTGTTTCCCTGGGCAGAAGCCTTTGTCAGTACCAGGTAGGCCATTGGTCCTTCGGGGCCGGCTGCCTGCTGGATTTCCACGTATATCAAGATGCCGCCCAGGGACAAGCTGCCTCCCACGCCAAATCGGGCTGCTTTGAGAGTGCCCATGGAGGCTCTGCAAACTGAGACAAGGAACGTGGCGTGCTGAGTTTTTGTTTTCCTGGGCAGAAGCCTTTGTCAGTACCAGGTAGTGCCTTCTACCTCAGGGGCAGGCTGGCAGCAGGATTTCCACGAATCCGAAGATGCCGCCCAGGGACAAGCTGCCAGCTGTGCCAACTCGGGCTGCTTTGAGAGTGCCCATCGATCTCTGCAAACTGATACCAAGAACGTGGTGTGCTGAGTTCTGTTTTCCTGGGCAGAAGCCATTGTCAGTACCAGGTAGGTCCTTGTTCCTCAGGGGCAGGATGCCTACCGGATTAACACGAATCCGAAGATGCCGCCCAGGGACAAGCGGCCACCCGTGCAAACTCGGGCTGCTTTTAGAGTGCCCATGGAGCTCTGCTAACTGAGACCAGGAACGAGGGGTGGTGGGTTTTGTCTCCTTGGGCAGAAGCATTTGCACTACTAACTAGGCCCTCGGGCCTTTGGGGGCCTGCTGCCCTGCTGGATTTCCCCGTATATCAAGGGGCCGCCCAGGGACAAGCTGCCACCTGTGCCAACTCGGGCTGCTTTGAGAGTGCCCACGGAGCACTGTAATCTGAGACCAGGAACGTGGTCTGGTGGGTTTTGTTTCCCCGGGCAGAACACATTGTCAGTACCAGGTAGGCCTTTGTTCCTCTGGGGTAGGCTGCCGGCTGGATTTCCACGAATATCAAGATGCCGCCCAGGGACAGGCTGCCACCTGTGCCAACTCGGGCTGCTTTGAGAGTGCCCATGGAGCTCTGCAAACTGAGACAAGGAACGTGGG
>NW_024037680.1:0-2685 GCF_015832195.1 Motacilla alba alba
AGGCCCTCGGCCCTTAGGGGCCGGCTGCCTGCTGGATTTCCGCGAATCCTAAGATGCCGCCCAGGGACAAGCTGCCACCTGTGCCAACTCGGGCTGCTTTGAGAGTGCCCATGGGAGCTCTGCAAACTGACACCAGGAACGTGGGCTGGTGAGTTTTGCTTACCGGGGCAGAAGCCTTTTTGTGTACCAGGTAGGTCCTCGGCCCTTAGGGGCCGTCTGCCTGCTGGATTTTCTCGAATCCGAAGATGATGCCCCGGGACAAGCTGCCACCTGTGCCAACTCGGGCTGCTTTGAGAGTGCCCATGGAGCTCTGCAAACTGAGACCAGGAACGTGGGGTGGTGCGTTTTGCTTACCGGAGCAGAAGCCTTTTTGTGTACCAGGTAGGCCCTCGGCCCTTAGGGGGCCGGCTGGCAGCTGGATTTCCGCGAATCCGAAGATGCCGCCCAGGGACAAGCTGCCACCTGTGCCAACTCGGGCTGCTTTGAGAGTGCCCATGGAGCTCTGCAAACTGACACCAGGAACGTGGGCTGGTGAGTTTTGCTTACCGGGGCAGAAGCCTTTTTGTGTACCAGGTAGGCCCTCGGCCCTTAGGGGCCGGCTGCCTGCTGGATTTCCGCGAATCCGAAGATGCCGCCCAGGGACAAGCTGTCACCTGTGCCAACTCGGGCTGCTTTGAGAGTGCCCATGGAGCTCTGCAAACTGAGACCAGGAACGTGGGCTGGTGAGTTTTGCTTACCGGGGCAGAAGCCTTTTTGTGTACCAGGTAGGCCCTCGGCCCTTAGGGGCCGGCTGCCTGCTGGATTTCCGCGAATCCGAAGATGCCGCCCAGGGACAAGCTGCCACCTGTGCCAACTCGGGCTGCTTTGAGAGTGCCCATGGAGCTCTGCAAACTGAGACCAGGAACGTGGGCTGGTGAGTTTTGCTTACCGGGGCAGAAGCCTTTTTGTGTACCAGGTAGGCCCTCGGCCCTTAGGGGCCGGCTGCCTGCTGGATTTCCGCGAATCCGAAGATGCCGCCCAGGGACAAGCTGCCACCTGTGCCAACTCGGGCTGCTTTGAGAGTGCCCATGGAGCTCTGCAAACTGAGACCAGGAACGTGGGCTGGTGAGTTTTGCTTACCGGGGCAGAAGCCTTTTTGTGTACCAGGTAGGGCCCTCGTCCCTTAGGGGCCGGCTGGCAGCTGGATTTCCGCGAATCCGAAGATGCCGCCCAGGGACAAGCTGCCACCTGTGCCAACTCGGGCTGCTTTGAGAGTGCCCATGGAGCTCTGCAAACTGACACCAGGAACGTGGGCTGGTGAGTTTTGCTTACCGGGGCAGAAGCCTTTTTGTGTACCAGGTAGGCCCTCGGCCCTTAGGGGCCGGCTGCCTGCTGGATTTTCGCGAATCCGAAGATGATGCCCAGGGACAAGCTGCCACCTGTGCCAACTCGGGCTGCTTTGAGAGTGCCCATGGAGCTCTGCAAACTGAGACCAGGAACGTGGGCTGGTGCGTTTTGCTTACCGGAGCAGAAGCCTTTTTGTGTACCAGGTAGGCCCTCGGCCCTTAGGGGCCGGCTGCCTGCTGGATTTCCGCGAATCCGAAGATGATGCCCAGGGACAAGCTGCCACCTGTGCCAACTCGGGCTGCTTTGAGAGTGCCCATGGAGCTCTGCAAACTGAGACCAGGAACGTGGGCTGGTGAGTTTTGCTTACCGGGGCAGAAGCCTTTTTGTGTACCAGGTAGGCCCTCAGCCCTTAGGGGCCGGCTGCCTGCTGGATTTCCGCGAATCCGAAGATGCCGCCCAGGGACAAGCTGCCACCTGTGCCAACTCGGGCTGCTTTGAGAGTGCCCATGGAGCTCTGCAAACTGAGACCAGGAACGTGGGCTGGTGAGTTTTGCTTACCGGGGCAGAAGCCTTTTTGTGTACCAGGTAGGCCCTCAGCCCTTAGGGGCCGGCTGCCTGCTGGATTTCCGCGAATCCGAAGATGATGCCCAGGGACAAGCTGCCACCTGTGCCAACTCGGGCTGCTTTGAGAGTGCCCATGGAGCTCTGCAAACTGACACCAGGAACGTGGGCTGGTGAGTTTTGCTTACCGGGGCAGAAGCCTTTTTGTGTACCAGGTAGGCCCTCGGCCTTAGGGGCCGGCTGCCTGCTGGATTTCCGCGAATCCGAAGATGCCGCCCAGGGACAAGCTGCCACCTGTGCCAACTCGGGCTGCTTTGAGAGTGCCCATGGAGCTCTGCAAACTGAGACCAGGAACGTGGGCTGGTGAGTTTTGCTTACCGGGGCAGAAGCCTTTTTGTGTACCAGGTAGGCCCTCGGCCCTTAGGGGCTGGCTGCCTGCTGGATTTCCGCGAATCCGAAGATGCCGCCCAGGGACAAGCTGCCACCTGTGCCAACTCGGGCTGCTTTGAGAGTGCCCATGGAGCTCTGCAAACTGAGACCAGGAACGTGGGCTGGTGCGTTTTGCTTACCGGGGCAGAAGCCTTTTTGTGTTCCAGGTAGGCCGTCAGCCCTTAGGGGCCGGCTGGCAGCTGGATTTCCGCGAATCCGAAGATGCCGCCCAGGGAGAAGCTGCCACCTGTGCCAACTCGGGCTGCTTTGAGAGTGCCCATGGAGCTCTGCAAACTGACACCAGGAACGTGGGCTGGTGAGTTTTGCTTACCGGGGCAGAAGCCTTTTTGTGTACCAGGTAGGCCCTCG
>NW_024037681.1:0-2633 GCF_015832195.1 Motacilla alba alba
CCTCGGCCCTTCGGGGCAGGCTGCCGGCTGGATTTCCACGAATATCAAGATGCCGCCCAGGGACAAGCTGCCACCTGTGCCAACTCGGGCTGCTTTGAGAGTGCCCATGGAGCTCTGCCAAATGAGACCAGGTCCGTGGGGTGCTGAGCATTGTTTCCCTGGGCAGAAGCATTTGCAGTGACAGGTCGGCCCTTGGCCTTTCTGGGCCGGCTGCTTGCTGGATTTCCACGAATCTGAAGATGCCGCCAAGGGACAAGCTGCCACCTGTGCCAACTCGGGCTCCTTTGAGAGTGCCCATGGAGCTCTGCAAACTGAGACCAGGAACGTGGGGTGCTGAGTTTTGTTTTCCCGGGCAGAAGCCTTTGTCTGTAGCAGGCAGGCCTTCGGCCCTTCGGGGCCGGCAGCCTACTGGATTTCCACGAATATCAAGATGCCGCCCAGGGACAAGCTGCCACGTGTTGCAATTCGCGCTGCTTTGAGAGTGCCCATGGAGCTCTGCAACCTGAGACCAGGAACGTGGGATGCTGAGTTTTTTTTCCTGGGCAGAAGCCTTTGTCAGTACCAGAAAGGCCCTTGTTCCTTAGGGGCAGGCTGGCAGCAGGATTTCCACGAATATCAAGATGCCGCACAGGAACTAGCTGCCACCTGTGCCATCTCAGGCTGCTTTGAGTGTGCCCATGGAGCTCTGCAAACTGAGACCAGGAACTTGGGGTGGTGAGTTTTGTTTCCCCAGGCAGAAGCCTTTGCAGTACCAGGTAGGCCCGTGGCCCATAATTGCAGGCAGCCTGCTGGATTTCCATGAATATCAAGATGTAGCCCAGGGACAAGCTGCCACCTGTGGCAACTTGGGCTGCTTTGAGAGTGCCCCCGGAGCTCTTCAAACTGAGACCAGGAACGTGGGGTGGTGGGTTTTGTTTCCCCGGGCAGAAGCCTTTGTTAGTGCCAGGGAGGCCCTCGGCTCTTTGGTGCCGGCTACCTGCTGGATTTCCACGAATATCAAGATGCCGCCCAGGGACAAGCAGCCACGAGTGACAACTCGGGCTGCTTTGAGTGGGCCCATGGAGCTCTGCAAACTGAGATGTGGAACGTGGGGTGGTGGTCTTTGTTTTCCCAGGCAGAAGCCTTTGTCAGTACCAGAAATGCCCATGTTCCTTAGCGGCAGGCTGGCAGCATGATTTCCACGAATATCAAGATGCCACCCAGGGACAAGCTGCCACCAGTGCCAACTCGGGCTGCTTTGAGAGTGCCCATGGAGCTCTGCAAACTGAGACCTGGAACGTCGGGTAGTGGGTTTTGTTTTGCTGGGAAGAAGACTTTCTCAGTTCTAGGTTGGCCCTCCAACCTTAGCGTCCGGCTACCCGCTGGATTTCCACGAATATCAAGATGCCGCCCAGGGACAAGCTGCCACCTGTGCAAACTCGTGTCGCTTTTAGAGTGCCCATGGAGCTCTGCAAACTGAGACGAGGAACGTGGGGTCCTGAGTTTTGTTTCCCGGGCAGAAGCCTTTGTCAGTACCAGGCAGGCCCGTTGCCCATATTTGCAGGCAGCCTGCTGGATTTCCATGAATATCAAGATGTAGCCCAGGGACAAGCTGCCCCCTGTGCCAACTTGGGCTGCTTTGAGAGTGCCCATGGAGCTCTGGAAACTGAGACCAGATCCGTGGGGTGCTGAGCTTTGTTTCCCTGGGCAGAAGCATTTGCAGTGCCAGGTGGGCCCTTGGCCTTTCGGCGCCGGCTGCTTGCTGGATTTCCACGAATCTGAAGATGCCGCCAAGGGACAAGCTGCCACCTGTGGCAACTCACGCTGCTTTGAGAGTGCCCATGGAGCTCTGCAAACTGAGACCAGGAACGTGGGGTGCTGAGTTTTGTTTTCCCGGGCAGAAGCCTTTGTCTGTAGCAGGCAGGCCTTCGGCCCTTCGGGGCCGGCAGCCTGCTGGATTTCCACGAATATCAAGATGCCGCCCAGGGACAAGCTGCCACCTGTTGCAACTCCCGCTGCCTTGAGAGTGCCCATGGAGCTCTGCAAACTGAGACCAGGAACGTGGGCTGCTGAGTTTTTTTTCCTGGGCAGAAGCCTTTGTCAGTACCAGAAAGGCCCTTGTTCCTTAGGGGCAGGCTGGCAGCAGGATTTCCACGAATATCAAGATGCCGCCCAGGGACTAGCTGCCACCTGTGCCAACTCAGGTTGCTTTGAGTGTGCCCATGGAGCTCTGCAAACTGAGACCAGGAACTTGGGGTTGTGAGTTTTGTTTCCCCAGGCAGAAGCATTTGCAGTACCAGATAGGCCCGTGGCCCATAATTGCAGGCAGCCTGATGGATTTCCATGAATATCAAGATGTAGCCCAGGGACAAGCTGCCACCTGTGGTAACTTGGGCTGCTTTGAGAGTGCCCCCGGAGCTCTTCAAACTGAGACCAGGTACGTGGGGTGGTGGGTTTTTTTTCCCCGGGCAGAAGCCTTTGTCAGTGCCAGGGAGGCCCTCGTCCCTTTGGTGCCGGCTGCCTGCTGGATTTCCACGCATATCAAGATGCCGCCCAGGGACAAGCTGCCACCTGTGCCAACTCGGGCTACTTTGAGAGTGCCCATTGAGCTCTGCAAACTGAGACCAGGAACGTGGGGTGGTGGTCTTTGTTTT
>NW_024037682.1:0-2497 GCF_015832195.1 Motacilla alba alba
AGCCCTATGGCTCCTATGGCGTGTTCAGCCCCGATCCCGGACACACAATGATGACAGCTTGAGCCCCAGTGATTTCAGCTCTTTCAGCTCTTGACCCACAAGCTTTATTTCACCGCCAGCTCTGTTCTTCCAGCTGCAGCTGCACCATTCTCCAGCTTCAAAGGGCAGCATCTTGCTCTTGGCTCCTACCCTGCAGCACTTTAGCTCCCGCCCGAGGCTCTCTAAGCCCAGCCCACTGTCAGTATCCCAGCCCAACGGTGAGTCCAGCTCCTGCCCAAGAATCCCAGTCACTGTGCCAGGCCCTGCCTCAATTTGCCTCCGTGGCAACAGCCCCCTTCTCAGGTCTACAGTTCATTTTGAATTTTCATTCAGTTGCGGCACGGCAGGACCCTTCTCAGCCCCACAGTGATTACGGCTCCATCCCTAGAAGTGCTATCACAGAGCCAGGCAGGATCCTGCCATCGCCGGGGATTTCAGGCGCAATGCTGCAGCCCCCTTTTGCCCTCCACACGACCTGTTCTAGCTTCAGTCACAGTAGCCTGCCCCAGCATGCATGTCCCAGGCCCACAGTGATTTTGGCGCAAGAGCACTACTGTCTGTGTGCCAGCCCTATGGCTCCTTTGGCGTGTTCAGCCCCGATCCCGGACACGCAATGATGACAGCTTGAGCCCCAGTGATTTCAGCTCTTTCAGCTCTTGACCCACAAGCTTTATTTCACTGCCTGCTCTGTTCTTCCAGCTGCAGCTGCGCCATTCTCTAGCTTCAAAGGGCAGCATCTTGCCCTTGGCTCCTGCCCTGCAGCACTTCAGCTCCCGCCCGAGGCTCTCTGAGCCCAGCCCACCATCAATGTGCCAACCCCACCATCATTTCAGCTGCCTCGCAAAAATCCCCAGTCACTGTACCAGCCCCTTCATCACTTTGCTTTGAAGCCCACTGCCCTGTTCTCAGGTCTACAATTTCTTTTCCATTTTATACCACAATCCCAGCCCCACAGTGATTACGGCTCCATCCCTAGAAGTGCCATCACAGAGCCAGGCAGGATCCTGCCATCGCCGGGGATTTCAGGCGCAATGCTGCAGCCCCCTTTTGCCCTCCACACGACCTGTTCTAGCTTCAGTCACAGTAGCCTGCCCCAGCATGCGCGTCCCAGGCCCACAGTGATTTTGGCGCAAGAGCACTACTGTCTGTGTGCCAGCCCTATGGCTCCTTTGGCGTGTTCAGCCCCGATCCCGGACACGCAATGATGACAGCTTGAGCCCCAGTGATTTCAGCTCTTTCAGCTCTTGACCCACAAGCTTTATTTCACCGCCAGCTCTGTTCTTCCAGCTGCAGCTGCACCATTCTCCAGCTTCAAAGGGCAGCATCTTGCTCTTGGCTCCTGCCCTGCAGCACTTCAGCTCCCGCCCGAGGCTCTCTGAGCCCAGCCCACCATCAATGTGCCAACCCCACCATCATTTCAGCTGCCTCGCAAAATCCCCAGTCACTGTACCAGCCCCTTCATCACTTTGCTTTGAAGCCCACTGCCCTGTTCTCAGGTCTACAATTTCTTTTCCATTTTATACCACAATCCCAGCCCCACAGTGATTACGGCTCCATCCCTAGAAGTGCTATCACAGAGCCAGGCAGGATCCTGCCATCGCCGGGGATTTCAGGCGCAATGCTGCAGCCCCCTTTTGCCCTCCACTCGTCCTGTTCTAGCTTCAGTCACAGTAGCCTGCCCCAGCATGCATGTCCCAGGCCCACAGTGATTTTGGCGCAAGAGCACTACTGTCTGTGTGCCAGCCCTATGGCTCCTATGGCGTGTTCAGCCCCGATCCCGGACACGCAATGATGACAGCTTGAGCCCCAGTGATTTCAGCTCTTTCAGCTCTTGACCCACAAGCTTTATTTCACCGCCAGCTCTGTTCTTCCAGCTGCAGCTGCACCATTCTCCAGCTTCAAAGGGCAGCATCTTGCTCTTGGCTCCTGCCCTGCAGCACTTCAGCTCCCGCCCGAGGCTCTCTAAGCCCAGCCCACCGTCAATATCCCCCCCCCATGGTGAGTCCAGCTCCACGCAAGAATCCCCAGTGACTGTACCTGCCCCTCATCACTTTGCTTTGAAGGCCACAGCCCTGTTCTCAGGACTACAGATTCTTTTGCATTGCCAACTACCATCCCAGCCCCACAGTGGTTGCAGCTCCATCCCTAGAGGTGCCATCGCAGAGCCAGGCAGGATCCTGCCTTCGCCGGGGAGTTCAGGCGCAGTGTTGCAGCCCCCTTTTGCCCTCCACACGTCCTGTTCTAGCTTCAGTCACAGTAGCCTGCCCCAGCATGCGCGTCCCAGGCCCACAGTGATTTTGGCGCAAGAGCACTACTGTCTGTGTGCCAGCCCTATGGCTCCTATGGCGTGTTCAGCCCCGATCCCGGACACACAATTATGACAGCTTGAGCCCCAGTGATTCAGCTCTTTCAGCTCTTGACCCACAAGCTTTATTTCACCGCCAGCTCTGTTCTTCCA
>NW_024037683.1:0-2038 GCF_015832195.1 Motacilla alba alba
ATGGAGCTCTTCAAACTGAAAACAGGAACGTGGGGTTATGGGTTTTGTTTCCCCGAGCAGAAGCCTTTGCAGTACCAGGTAGGCCATCAGCCCCTTGTGGCCGGCAGCCTGCTGGATTTCCATGAATATCAAGATGCCGCCCAGGGACAAGCTGCCACCTGTTGCAACTCGCGCTGCTTTGAGAGTGCCCACGGAGCTCTGCAAACTGAGACCAGGAACGTGGGCTGGTGAGTTTTGTTTTCCCGGGCAGAAGGCTTTGTCATTTCCAGGTTGGCCCTTGTTCCTTAGGGGCAGGCAGCCTGCTAGATTTCCACGAATATCAAGATGCCGCCCAGGGACAAGCCGCCACCTGTACCAAATCGGGCTGCTTTGAGAGTACCGATGGAGTTCTTGAAACTGAGACAAGGACCGTGGGTTGGTGAATTTTGTTCCCTGGGCAGAAGCCTTTCTCAGTACCTGGTTGCCCTCGGCCCTTCGGGGCAGGCTGGCAGCGGGATTTCCACGAATATCAAGATACCGCCCAGGGACAAGCTGCCACCTTTGCCAACTTGGGCTGCTTTGAGGGCGCCCATGGAGCTCTGCAAACTGAGACCAGGAACGTGGGGTGCTGAGTTTTGTTTTCCCGGGCAGATGCCTTTCTCAGAACCAGGTAGTCCCTTGTTCCTTAGGGGTAGGCTGCATGCTTGATTTCCACGAAAATTAATATGCCGCCCAGGGACAAGCTGCCACCTGTGGCAACTCGTGCTGCTTTGAGAGTGCCCACGGAGCTCTGCAAACTGAGACCCGGAACATGGGATTATGGGTTTTGTTTCCCCGGGCAGAAGCCCCTGTCAGTACCAGGTTGCCCTTGGCCCTTAGGGGCAGGCTGGCAGCAGGATTTCCACGAATATTAAGATGCCGCCCAGGGACAAGCTTCCACCTGTTGCAACTCGTGCTGCTTTGAGAGTGCCCATGGAGCTCTGCAAACTGAGACCAGGACCGTGGGGTGCTGAGTTTTGTTTTCCCGGGCAGAAGCCTTTCTCAGAACCAGGTAGTCCCTTGTTCCTTAGGGGTAGGCTGCTTGCTTGATTTCCACGAAAATCAAGATGCCGACCAGGGACAAGCTGCTACCTGTGGCAACTCGTGCTGCTTTGAGAGTGCCCATGGAGCTCTTCAAACTGAAACCAGGAACGTGGGGTTATGGGTTTTGTTTCCCCGAGCAGAAGCCTTTGCAGTACCAGGTAGGCCATCAGCCCCTTGTGGCCGGCAGCCTGCTGGATTTCCATGAATATAGGGATGCCGCCCAGGGACAAGCTTCCACCTGTTGCAACTCGCGCTGCTTTTAGAGTGCCGACGGAGCTCTGCAAACTGAGACCAGGAACGTGGGCTGGTGAGTTTTGTTTTCCCGGGCAGAAGGCTTTGTCATTTCCAGGTAGGCCCTTGTTCCTTAGGGGCAGGCTGGCAGCAGGATTTCCACGAATATCAAGATGCCGCCCAGGGACAAGCCGCCACCTGTGCCATCTTGGGCTGCTTTGAGAGTACCGATGGAGTTCTTGAAACTGAGACAAGGACCGTGGGTTGGTGAATTTTGTTCCCTGGGCAGAAGCCTTTCTCAGTACCAGGTTGCCCTCGGCCCTTAGGGGCAGGCTGGCAGCGGGATTTCCACGAATATCAAGATACCGCCCAGGGACAAGCTGCCACCTTTGCCAACTCGGGCTGCTTTGAGGGCGCCCATGGAGCTCTGCAAACTGAGACCAGGAACGTGGGGTGCTGAGTTTTGTTTTCCCGGACAGAAGCACTTGTCAGTAACAGGTTGGCCCTTGTTCTTCAGGGGCAGGAAGACTTCTGGATTTCCATAAATATCAAGATGCTGCCCAGGGACAAGCTGCCACCTGTGGCAACTCGTGCTGCTTTGAGAGTGCCCACGGAGCTCTGCAAACTGAGACCAGGAACGTGGGGTGCTGAGTTTTGTTTTCCCGGGCAGAAGCCTTTCTCAGAACCAGGTAGTCCCTTGTTCCTTAGGGGTAGGCTGCTTGCTTGATTTCCACGAAAATCAAGA
>NW_024037684.1:0-2015 GCF_015832195.1 Motacilla alba alba
TCCCTGGGCACCATCTTGATATTTGTGGAAATCCAGCAGTCAGCCGGCCCCTAAGGGCCGAGGGCCTACCTGGTACTGACAAAGGCTTCTGCCCAGGGCCGAATACAAAACCCACCACCACACGTTCCTGGTCTCAGTTTGCAGAGCTCCATGGGCACTCTCAAAGCAGCAAGAGTTGGCACAGGTTGCAGCTTGTCCCTGGGCGGCATCTTGATATTCGTTGAAATACTGCTGCAAGCTGACCCCTAAGGGACGAGGGCCTACCTGGTACTGACAAAGCCATCTCCCCGGGTAAACAAAACCCACCACCCCACGTTCCTGGTCTCAGTTTGCAGAGCTCCATGGGCACTCTCAAAGCAGCCCGAGTTGCCACAGGTGGCAGCTTGTCCCTGAGCGGCATCTTGATATTCATGGAAATCCAGTGGGCAGCCGGCCCCGAAGGGCCGAGGGCCTACCTGGTACTGACAAAGGCTTCTGCCCGGGAAAACAAAACCTACCACCCCACGTTCCTGGTCTCAGTTTGCAGAGTTCCATGGGCACTCTCAAAGCAGCCCGAGTTGCCACAGGTGGCAGCTTGTCCCTGGGCGGCATCTTGATATTCGTGGAAATCCACCGGGGAGCCGGCCCCGATGGGCCGAGGGCCTACCTGGTACTGACAAAGGCTTCTGCCCGGGAAAACAGAACCCACCACCCCACGTTCCTGGTCTCAGTTTGCAGAGCTCCATGGGCACTCTCAAAGCAGCCCGAGTTGGCTCAGGTGGCAGCTTGTCCCTGGGCGGCAACTTCAGATTCGTGGAGATCCAGCGGGCAGCCGGCCAATAAGGACCGAGGGCCTACTTGGTACTGTCAAAGGCTTCTGTCCGGGAAAAAAAAACGCACCACCACACGTTCCTGGTCTCAGTTTGCAGAGCTCCATGGGCACTGTCAAAGCAGCCCGAGTTGCCACAGGTGGCAGCTTGTCCCTGGGCGGCATCTTAAGTTTCGTGGAAAACCACCGGGCAGCCGGCCAATAAGGACCGAGGGCCTACCTGGTACAGACAAAGGCTTCTGCCCGGGAAAACAAATCCCACCACCCCACGTTCCTGGTCTCAGTTTGCAGAGCTCCATGGGCACTCTCAAAGCAGCCCGACTTGGCACAGGTGGCAGCTTGTCCCTGGACGGCATCTTAAGTTTCGTGGAAATACACCCGGCAGCCGGCCAATAAGGACCGAGGGCCTACCTGGTACTGTCAAAGGCTTCTGTCCGGGAAAACAAAACCCACCACCACACGTTCCTGGTCTCAGTTTGCAGAGATCCATGGGCACTCTCAAAGCAGCCCGAGTTGGCACAGGTGGCAGCTTGTCCCTGGGCGGCATCTTGATATTCATGGCTATCCAGTGGGCAGCCGGCCCCGATGGGCTGAGGGCCTACCTGGTACTGACAAAGGTTTCTGCCCGGGAAAACAAAACCCACCACCCCACGTTCATGGTCTCAGTTTGCAGAGCTCCATGGGCACCCTCAAAGCAGCCCGAGTTGGCACAGGTGGCAGCTTGTCCCTGGGCGGCATCTTGATATTGGTAGAAATTTAGTGGGGAGCCTGGCCAAATGGGCCGAGAGCCCTACCTGGTACAGAAAAAGGCATCTCCCCGGGGAAACAAAACCCACCACCACACGTTCCTGCTCTCAGATTGCCGAGCTCCATTGGAAGTCTCAAAGCAGCCCGAGTTGGCACAGGCGGCAGCTTGTCCCTGGGCGGCATCTTTAGTTTCGTGGAAATCCACCGGGCAGCCGGCCAATAAGGACCGAGGGCCTACCTGGTACAGAAAAAGGCATCTCCCCGGGGAAACAAAACCCACCACCACACGTTCCTGGTCTCAGTTTGCAGAGCTCCATGGGCACTCTCAAAGCAGCTCGAGTTGGCACGGGTGGCAGATTGTCCCTGGGCAGCATCTTGATTTTCGTTGATATACTGCTGCATGCCGACCGCTAAGGCTCGAGGGCCTACCTGTTACAGAAAAAGTCATCTCTCCGGAAAA
>NW_024037685.1:0-2011 GCF_015832195.1 Motacilla alba alba
TGCTGAGTTTTGTTTCTCCGGGCAGAAGCATTTGCAGTGCCAGGTAGGCTCTTGGTCCTTAAGGGCAGGCAGCCTGCTGGATTTCAATGAATATCAAGATGCCGCCCAGGGACAAGCTGCCACCTGTGCCAACTCGGGCTGCTTTGAAAGTGCCCACGGAGCTCTGCAAACTGAGACCAGGATTGTGGAGTGGTGGGTTTGGTTTCCCCGGGCAGAAGCATTTGTCAGTAACAGGTACGGCCTTGGCCCCTCTGGGCCGGCAGCCTGCTGGATTTCCAGAAAAATCAAAAGACCGCCCAGGGACAAGCTGACACCTGTGCCAACTCAGGCTACTTTGAGAGTGCCCACTGCGCTCTGCAGACAGAAACCAGGAACGTGGGGTGATGTGTTTTTTTTTTCCCCGGTCAGAAGCCTTTGTCAGTACCAGGTAGGCCCTCAGCCCTTCGGGGCTGGCAGCCAGCTGGATTTCCACGAATATCAAGATGCCGCCCAGGAATATTCTGCCACCTGTGCCAACTCGGGCTGCTTTGAGAGTGCCCACGGAGCTCTGCAAACTGAGACCAGGAACGTGGGGCGCTGAGTTTTGTTTTCCCGGGCAGAAGCCTTTGTCAGTACCAAGTAGACCCTCGGCCCTTAGGGTCAGGCTACCACAAGGATTTCTACGAATATCAAGATGCCGCCCAGGGACAAGCTGCCACCTGTGCCAACTCGGGCTGCTTTGAGAGTGCCCATGGAGCTCTGCAAAGTGAATCCAGAAACGTGCGTTGCTGAGTTTTGTTTCCCCGGGCAGAAGCATTTGCAGTACCAGGTAGGCTCTCGGTAATTCAGGGCCGGCTGCCTCCTGGATTTCCACGAATATCAAGATGCCGCCCACGGACAAGCTGCCACTTGTGCCAACTCGGGCTGCTTTGAGGGTGACCACGGAGCTCTGCAAACTGAGACCAGGGACGTAGGGTTTTGGGTTTTGTTTTCCCGGGCAGAAGCCTCTCTCAGTACCAGGTAGGCCCTTGTTCCTTAGGGGCAGGCTGGCAGCAAGATTTCCACAAATATCAAGATGCTGCCCAGGGACAAGCTGCCACCGCTGCCAACTCCGGCTGCTTTGAGAGTGCCCACGGAGCTCTGCAAACTGAGACCAGGACTGTGTGGTGCTGAGTTTTCTTTTCTGGGGCAGAAGTATTTGTCAGTACCAGGTATGCCCTCGGCCCTTCGGGGCCGGCGGCCTGCTGGATTTTTACGAATATCAAGATGCTTCCCAGGGACAAGCTGCCACCTGTGCCAACTCGGGCTGCTTTGAGAGTACCCATGGAGCTCTGCAAACTGAGATTTGGAACGTGGGGTGGTGGGTTTTTTTTCCCCGTGAAGAAGCCTTTGTCAGTACCAGGTGGGCCCTTGTTCCTCAGTGGCCAGCTGCCGGCTGGATTTCCACGAATATCAAGATGCCGCCCAGGGACAAGCTGCCACCTGTGCCAACTCAGGCTGCTTTGAGAGTGCCCACGGAATTCTTCAAAGTGAGACCAGGAACGTGGAGTGGTGGGTTTTGTTTTCCCGGGCAGATGCCTTTGTAATTACCAGGTAGGCCGTTGCCACTAAGGGGCCGGCTGCATGCAGGATTTCAACGAATATCAAGATGCCGCCCAGGGACAAGCTGCCACTTGTGCCAACTCGGGCTGCTTTGAGAGTGCCCCGGAGCTCTTCAAACTGAGACCAGGAACGTGGAGTGGTGGGTTTTCTTTTCCCAGGCAGAAGCCTTTGCCCGTACCAGGTAGGCCCTTGGCCCTTAGGGTCAGGCTGGCACCAGGATTTCCACGAATGTCAAGATGCCACCCAGGGACAAGCTGCCATGTGTGCCAACTCGGGCTGCTTTGAGAGTGCCCATGGAGCTCTGCAAACTGAGACCAGGAACGTGGAGTTGTGGGTTTTGTTTCCCCGTGCAGAAGACTTTGTCAGTACCAGTTATGGACTCTAACCTTCGGGGCCGGCAGCCTGCTAGATTTCCACGAATATCAAGATG
>NW_024037686.1:0-2000 GCF_015832195.1 Motacilla alba alba
CCCACGGTAAACCCTAGAAAACGTCATAGCGGGGGGGGAAGGGGGGGGGGGGGGGGGGGAAGGGGAATTAAAAAAAAAAAAAAAAAAAAAAAATCCGACCACAAAACTGAATTCAAAACAACCTACTCATCAACACCTGAGCCGAGAACCATAACATTCAAGAAGTGCAGCACATCCACCAGCTGCAAACAAAACAAAACAAAACGATACAATAAATTCCTAAAAGCCGCGTCAAAAGCAGGACATCAAAGACCTTTCCAATATCGCTCCCCGCGCTCCCGGCGCCGGACGGAGCGCGGCTCCCGGCAGGAAAGCGGCTCCTCCGGCGGCTCCTCGGGCGCGCAGGGGCGGCGCCGCGCCGGGAGAGCCCCGGCCACTGCGCCCTGCCCGGCAGGAGCCGGCCGGCCCCTCATGGTGCTCGCGGCTCCCACCTGGGTCGGCTCTCGGCGTGAAGTCGTTTCATTTCGGCTTTTGGTCTGAACCGGTCTCGTTTCGGCTCCTGGGCTGAAGCGGGCTCGGTTCGGCGAAAGTCGGGGACGATCGGCTTTGAGGGGAAACTCGGCTGCGCGCGGCCACCCGGGGCTCCCGCCGGCTCTCGGGCTGCACTCGGCTGCGGCGGGCTGCACTCGGCAGCACTCGGCTGCACTCGGCTGCACTCGGCAGCACTCGGCTGCACTCGGCAGCACTCGGCAGCACTCGGCTGCGGCGGGCTGCACTCGGCTCTCCGGCCGCGCTCGGCAATCATTGGCCAAGCTGCAGTGTCCCGCCCTTTCTGCCGCCATCTTGAGAAGGTCAAGCCCGTCCGCGACACGCCGCGCCCGCCCTGCCGCCCGCCGCCGCACACAGGCGTGCCCGCCGAGCGCCGCTCGGCCGCCGAGCGCCGCTCGCCTGCACTACCGCGCTCTGCCCACAGGGTGGCAGCACCGCCGCCCGCCCCACCCCACGCCGCGGCGCTGCCGCCGGGGAAGGCGGCAAAAACCGGCAGCTGCCACCGCAACGGGAGCCGCCCCCGGCAAAAAAACCCTCCAGAATCAATGCCCCCCCGACAACGCGAAAGGAGAAAAAGAAAAAAAAAAAAAAACAAACCAAAAAAACCCCCTGCCTCGAACCCAATAAGAACAGACAGAAAACCCCAAACGCCTTCTTTCAAAGACTATTGAAATGGATTTTATTTCAATATTTTTTCATCTTTATATTCACAACTATATTTATAATGTACACTGAGGAATAATGTTTATTTATACATTTATATGTATAAATTCCTATTTATATAAAAACTGGTATTTTATCTTACATCTATTCCTATTCCTTATATATATTTCTATACTTTATAGCTACCTCTATATATTGATCCTATATTTCCGTATGGAGATTTTTATGTCTGAGGCCCTTCTATTATGATTTCAAATAAAACCCCTGCCTCTACCCAAATGCAAGCCAAAAAGAACCCCTTTCTTTTAAACAGCATTTTACTTTGAAAAGATGCCCTATTTTTACATTGCCATTCCCATTTCAAATGTCTATGGATGGGTAGTGCTGTCTGTAGTCTATATTAGGTCTCTTCGGCTGCACTCGGCTGTTCTCGACAACACTCGGCTATGCCCCGCTCTTCGGCTGCACTCGGCTACGGTCGGCTATTATCGGCTCTTCGGCTAAAGCCGGCTATTATCGGCTGCACTCGGCTCTTCGGCTGCACTCGGCTACCGTCGGCTACGCTCGGCTCTTCGGCTGCACTCGGCTACTCTCGGCTACGCCCGGCTACGCTCGGCTCTTCGGCTGCACTCGGCTGCACTCGGCTTAGCTGGATTTGCCCGCCCTTTTTGCCGCCATCTTGAGAAGGTCAAACCAGTCCGCGACACGCCACGCTCAACAGGGCGGCGGGGAGGGGACCTCGGCAGGGAGATAGGCGTTTTTCGCCAATGCCTGTCACAAACCCGCCGAAATACGCCCGCCCGCGGCGCCGCTGAGCCCACAGCCCGTCTCCACGGTACCCGAAGCGC
>NW_024037687.1:0-2001 GCF_015832195.1 Motacilla alba alba
GAGCTCTGCAAACAGAGACCAAGAATGTGAGGTGGTGGGTTTTGTTTTCCCGGGCAGAAGACTTTGTCAGTACTAGGTAGGCCCTCGGCCCTTAGGGGCAGGCTGCTCGCTGGATTTCCATGAATATCAAGATGCCGCCCAGGGACAAGCTGCCACCTGTGCCAACTTGGGCTGCTTTGAGAGTGCCCCTGGAGCTCTGCAAACTGACACCAGGATCATGGGGTGGTGGGTTTTGTTTTCCCGGGCTGAAGCCTTTATCATTACCAGGTAGGCACTCGGCCCTTAGGGGCCGCCTGCCCGCTGGATTTCCACGAATATCAAGATGCCGCCCAGCGACAAGCTGCCACCTCTGAAAACTCCGGCTATTTTGCACGTGCCCATGGAGCTCTGCAAACTGAGACCAGCAACGTAGAGTGGTGGGTTTTGTTTTCCCTGGCAGAAGCCTTTGTCAGTACCACGTAGGTCCTCGGCCATTATGTGCAAGCTGCCTGCTGGATTTCCATGAATATAAAGACGCCATCCAGGGACGTGCTGCCACCTGTGCCAACTCGGGCTTCTTAGAGAGTGCCCATGGAGCTCTGCAAACTGAGACCAAGAACATGGGGTGGTGGGTTTTGTTTTCCCGGGCAGAAGCCTTTGTCAGTACAATGTGGGACGTCGGCCCTTAGATGCCTGCTGACTGCGGAATTTCCACGAATAACATGATGCCGCCCAGCGATAAGCTGCCACCTGTTCCAACTCGGTCTGCTTTGAGAGTTCCCGTGGAGCTCTGCAAACTGAGACCAGGATCATGGGGTGGTGGGTTTTGTTTTCCCGGGCTGAAGCCTTTGTCAGTACCAGGTAGGCACTCGGCCCTTAGGGGCCGTCTGCCTGCTGTATTTCCACGAATATCAAGATGCCGCACAGGGACAAGCTGCCACCTTTGCAAACTCGGGCTGCTTTGAGAGTGCCCATGGAGCTCTTAAAACTGAGACCAGGAACGTGGGGTGGTGGGTTTTGTTTTCCCTGGCAGAAGCCTTTGTCAGTAGCAGGTAGGCCCTCGGCCAATAGGGGCCGGCTGACTGATGGATTTCCACGAATATCAAGATGCCGCCCAGGGACAAGCTGCCACCTGTGCCAACTCGGGCTGCTTAGAGAGTGCCCATGGAGCTCTGCAAACTGAGACCAGGAATGTGGGTTGGTGAGTATTTTTTCCCCAGGCAGATGCTTTTTTCAGTACAGGTAGGCCCTCGGCCCTTCGTGTCCGGCTGCCACTGAATTTCCACGAATATCAAGATGCCGCCCAGGGACAAGCTGCCACCTGTGCCAACTCGGGCTTCTTAGAGAGTGCCCATGGAGCTCTTCAAACGGAGGCTAGGAACATGGATTGGTATGTTTTGTTTCCTCGGGCAGAAGCCTTTGTCGGTGCCATGTAGGTGCTCAGGTCTTCAGGGCGGCTGCCTGCTGTATTTCCACGAATATCAAGATGCCGCCCAAGGAGAAGCTGCCAGCTGTGCCAACTGGGGCTGCTTTGAGAGTGCCCATGGAGCTCTTAAAACTGAGACCAGGAACGTGGGGTGGTGGGTTTTGTTTTCCCGGGCAGAAGCCTTTGTCTGTACCAGGTAGGCCCTCGGCCGTCACGGGCCGCCTGCCCGCTGGATTTTCCAGGAATATCAAGATGCCGCCCAGGGACAAGCTGCCACCTGTGCCAACTCGGGCTGCCTTGCACATGACCATGGAGCTCTGGAATCTCAGACCAGGAACGTGGGGTGGTGAGTTTAGTTTCCCCGGGCAGAAGCCTTTGTCAGTACCAGGTAGGCCCTCGGCCCTTCGGTGCAAGCTGCCTGCTGGATTTCCATGAATATAAAGATGCCGCCCAGGGACAAGCTGCCAGCTGTGCCAACTTGGGCTTCTTTGAGAGTGCCCATGGAGCTCTGCAAACTGAGACCAAGAAGGTGGGGTGGTGAGTTTTGTTTTCCCGGGCAGAAGCCTTTGTAAGTACCAGGTAGGCCCTCGGCCCTT
>NW_024037688.1:0-2000 GCF_015832195.1 Motacilla alba alba
CGCAGGCACAAGCCTTTGTCAGTACCAGGTAGGGCCTTGTTCCTCAGGGGCAGTCTGCCGGCTGGATTTCTACGAATATCAAGATGCCGCCCAGGGACAAGCTGCCACCTGTGCCAACTCGGGCTGCTTTGAGAGTGCCCACGGAGCTCTGCAAAATGAGACCAGAAACGTGAGCTGGTGGGTTTTGTCTCCTTGGGCAGAAGAATTTGCACTACTAGCTAGGCCCTCGGCCATTCGGGGCCTGCTGACTGCTCGATTTCGACGAATATCAAGGTGCCGCCCAGGGACAAGCTGCCACCCGTGCCAACTCGGGCTGCTTTGAGAGTGCCCACAGAGCTCTGCAAACTGAGAACAGGAATTTGGGGTGGTGGGTTTGTTTCCCCGGGCAGAAGCCTAAGTCTGTACCAGATAGGGCCTTGTTCCTCAGGGGCAGTCTGCCGGCTGGATTTCTACGAATATCAAGATGCCGCCCAGGGACAAGCTGCCACCTGTGCCAACTCGGGCTGCTATGAGAGTGCCCATGGAGCTCTGCAAACTGAGACCAGGAACGTGGGCTGGTGGGTTTTGTCTCCTTGGGCAGAAGCATTTGCACTACAAGCTAGACCCTCGGCCCTTTGGGGCCTGCTGCCTGCTGGATTTGCATGAATATCAAGGTGCCGCCCAGGGATAACCTGCCAGCTGGGCGAACTCGGGCTGCTTTGAGAGTGCCCATGGAGCTCTGCAAACTGAGACCAGGAACGTGGGCTGGTGGGTTTTGTTTCCGCAGGCAGAAGCCTTTGACAGTACCCAGTAGGCCCTCGGCCATTCAAGGCCGGCAGCCTTCTGGATTTCCACGAATATCAAGATGCCGCCCAGGGACAAGGTGCATCCCACGCCAACTCGGGCTGCTTTGCGAGTGCCCATGGAGCTCCACAAACTGAGACCAGGAACGTGGGCTGGTGGGTTTTGTCTCCTTGGGCAGAAGCCTTTGTCAGTTCCAGGTAGGCCCTCAGCCCTTCAGGGCCGGCTGCCTGCTGGATTTCCACAAATATCAAGATGCCGCCCAGGGACAAGCTGCCACCTATGCCAACTCGGGCTGCTTTGAGAGTGCCCATGGAGCTCTGCAAACTGAGACCAGGAACGTGTGGTGCTGAGTTTTGTTTTCCTGGGTAGAAGCCTTTGTCTGTACCAGGTAGGGCCTTGTTCCTTAGGGGCAGGATGACTGCTGGATTTTCACGAATCCGAAGATGCCGCCCAGGGACAAGCTGCCAGCTGTGCCAACTCGGGCTGCTTTGATAGTGCCCATGGAGCTCTGCAAAATGAGGCCAGAAACGTGGGCTGGTGGGTTTTGTCTCCTTGGGCAGAAGCATTTGCACCAATAGCTAGGCCCTCGGCCCTTTGGGCCTGCTGCCTGCTGTATGTCGACGAATATCAACGTGCCGCCCAGGGACAAGCTGCCACCCGTGCCAACTCACGCTGCTTTTACAGTGCCCACGGAGCTCTGCAAACTGAGACCAGGAACGTGGGATGGTGGGTTTAGGTTCCGCGGGCAGAAGCCTTTGTCAGTACCAGATAGGGCCTTGTTCCTCAGGGGCAGGCTGCCTGCTGGATTTCCACGAATATCAAGATGCCGCCCAGGGACAAGCTGCCACCCGTGCCAACTAGGGCTGCTTTGAGAGTGCCCATGGAGCTCTGCAAAAGTAGACCTGGAACGTGGGCAGGTGGGTTTTATTTTCCCGGGCAGAAGCCTTTGTAAGTACCAGATAGGGCCTTGTTCCTCAGGGGCCGGCAGCCTGCTGGATTTCCACGAATCCGAAGATGCTGCCCAGGGACACGCTGCCACCTGTGCCAACTCGGGCTGGTTTGAGAGTGCCCATGGATCTCTGCTAACTGAGACCAGGAACGTGAGCTGGTGGGTTTACGTTCCGCGGGCAGAAGCCTCTGTCTGTACCAGGTAGGCCCCTGTTCCTTAGGGTTAGGATGCTTGCTGGATTTCCACGAATCCGAAGATGCCGCCCAGG
>NW_024037689.1:0-19842 GCF_015832195.1 Motacilla alba alba
GGCAGCTTGTCCCTGGGCGGCATCTTCGGATTCGCGGAAATCCAGCAGGCAGCCGGCCCCTAAGGGCCGAGGGCCTACCTGGTACACAAAAAGGCTTCTGCCCCGGTAAGCAAAACTCACCAGCCCACGTTCCTGGTGTCAGTTTGCAGAGCTCCATGGGCACTCCCAAAGCAGCCCGAGTTGGCACAGGTGGCAGCTTGTCCCTGGGCATCATCTTCGGATTCGCGGAAATCCAGCAGGCAGCCGGCCCCTAAGGGCCGAGGGCCTACCTGGTACACAAAAAGGCTTCTGCCCCGGTAAGCAAAACTCACCAGCCCACGTTCCTGGTGTCAGTTTGCAGAGCTCCATGGGCACTCTCAAAGCAGCCCGAGTTGGCACAGGTGGCAGCTTGTCCCTGGGCGGCATCTTCGGATTCGCGGAAATCCAGCAGGCAGCCGGCCCCTAAGGGCCGAGGGCCTACCTGGTACACAAAAAGGCTTCTGCCCCAGTAAGCAAAACTCACCAGCCCACGTTCCTGGTGTCAGTTTGCAGAGCTGCATGGGCACTCTCAAAGCAACCCGAGTTGGCACAGGTGGCAGCTTGTCCCTGGGCATCATCTTCGGATTCGCGGAAATCCAGCAGGCAGCCGGCCCCTAAGGGCCGAGGGCCTACCTGGTACACAAAAAGGCTTCTGCCCCGGTAAGCAAAAACTCACCACCCACGTTCCTGGTGTCAGTTTGCAGAGCTCCATGGGCACTCTCAAAGCAGCCCGAGTTGGCACAGCTGGCAGCTTGTCCCTGGGCGGCATCTTCGGATTCGCGGAAATCCAGCAGGCAGCCGGCCCCTAAGGGCCGAGGGCCTACCTGGTACAGAAGAAGGCTTCTGCCCCGGTAAGCAAAACTCACCAGCCCACGTTCCTGGTCTCAGTTTGCAGAGCTCCATGGGCACTCTCAAAGCAGCCCGAGTTGGCACAGGTGGCAGCTTGTCCCTGGGCGCATCTTCGGATTCGCGGAAATCCAGCAGGCAGCCGGCCCCTAAGGGCCGAGGGCCTACCTGGTACACAAAAAGGCTTCTGCTCCGGTAAGCAAAACGCACCAGCCCACGTTCCTGGTCTCAGTTTGCAGAGCTCCATGGGCACTCTCAAAGCAGCCCGAGTTGGCACAGGTGGCAGCTTGTCCCTGGGCATCATCTTCGGATTCGTGGAAATCCAGCAGGCAACCGGCCCCTAAGGGCCGAGGGCCTACCTGGTACACAAAAAGGCTTCTGCCCCGGTAAGCAAAACTCACCACCCCACGTTCCTGGTGTCAGTTTGCAGAGCTCCATGGGCACTCTCAAAGCAGCCCGAGTTGGCACAGGTGGCAGCTTGTCCCTGGGCGGCATCTTCGGATTCGCGGAAATCCAGCTGCCAGCCGGCCCCTAAGGGCCGAGGGCCTACCTGGTACACAAAAAGGCTTCTGCCCCGGTAAGCAAAACTCACCACCCCAAGTTCCTGGTCTCAGTTTGCAGAGCTCCATGGGCACTCTCAAAGCAGCCCGAGTTGGCACAGGTGGCAGCTTGTCCCTGGGCTGCATCTTCGGATTCGCGGAAATCCAGCAGGCAGCCGGCCCCTAAGGGCCGAGGGCCTACCTGGTACTGAAGAAGGCTTCTGCCCCGGTAAATAAAACTCACCACCCCATGTTCCTGGTCTCAGTTTGCAGAGCTGCATGGGCACTCTCAAAGCAGCCCGAGTTGGCACAGGTGGCAGCTTGTCCCTGGGCGGCATCTTCGGATTCGCGGAAATCCAGCAGGCAGCAGGCTCCTAAGGGCCGAGGGCCTACCTGGTACACAAAAAGGCTTCTGCCCCGGTAAGCAAAACTAACCAGCCCACGTTCCTGGTCTCAGTTTGCAGAGCTGCATGGGCACTCTCAAAGCAGCCCGAGTTAGCACAGGTGGCAGCTTCTCCCTGGGCGGAATCTTCGGATTCGCAGGAAATCCAGCAGGCATCCGGCCCCTAAGGGCCAAGGGCCTACCTGGTACACAAAAAGGCTTCTGCTCCGGTAAGCAAAACTTACCACCCAATGTTCCTGGTGTCAGTTTGCAGAGCTCCATGGGCACTCTCAAAGCAGCCCGAGTTGGCACAGGTGGCAGTTTGTCCCTGGGCTGCATCTTCGGATTCGCGGAAATCCAGCAGGCAGCCGGCCCCTAAGGGCCGAGGGCCTACCTGGTACACAAAAAGGCTTCTGCCCCGGTAAACAAAACTCAACACCCCATGTTCCTGGTCTCAGTTTGCAGAGCTGCATGGGCACTCTCAAAGCAGCCCGAGTTGGCACAGGTGGCAGCTTGTCCCTGGGCGGAATCTTCGGATTCGCAGGAAATCCAGCAGGCAGCCGGCCCCTAAGGGCCGAGGGCCTACCTGGTACACAAAAAGGCTTCTGCCCCGGTAAGCAAAACTCACCAGCCCACGTTCCTGGTCTCAGTTTGCATGGCTCCATGGGCACTCTCAAAGCAGCCCGAGTTGGCACAGGTGGCAGCTTGTCCCTGGGCGGCATCTTCGGATTCGCGGAAATCCAGCTGCCAGCCGGCCCCTAAGGGCCGAGGGCCTACCTGGTACACAAAAAGGCTTCTGCCCCGGTAAGCAAAACCCACCAGCCCACGTTCCTGGTCTCAGTTTGCAGAGCTCCATGGGCACTCTCAAAGCAGCCCGAGTTGGCACAGGGCAGCTTGTCCCTGGGCGGCATCTTCGGATTCGTGGAAATCCAGCAGGCAGCCGGCCCCTAAGGGCTGAGGGCCTACCAGGGGCTTCTGCCCCGGTAAGCAAAACTCACCAGCCCACGTTCCTGGTCTCAGTTTGCAGAGCTCCATGGGCACTCCAAAGCAATTGCGGAAATCACAGGTGGGCAGGGCCTACCTGCCCTGGGTAAGCAGCCCCTGGGCGGCATCTTCGGCAGGCAGCCGGCCCCTAAGGGCCGAGGGCCTACCTGGTACACAAAAAGGCTTCTGCCCCGGTAAGCAAAACTCACCAGCCCACGTTCCTGGTCTCAGTTTGCAGAGCTCCATGGGCACTCTCAAAGCAGCCCGAGTTGGCACAGGTGGCAGCTTGTCCCTGGGCGGCATCTTCGGATTCGCGGAAATCCAGCAGGCAGCCGGCCCCTAAGGGCCGAGGGCCTACCTGGTACACAAAAAGGCTTCTGCCCCGGTAAGCAGGCACCCGGCCCCCTAAGGGCCGAGGGCCTACCTGGTACACAAAATGGCTTCTGCCCCGGTAAGCAAAACTCACCAGCCCATGTTCCTGGTCTCAGTTTGCAGAGCTCCATGGGCACTCTCAAAGCAGCCCGAGTTGGCACAGGTGGCAGCTTGTCCCTGGGCGGCATCTTCGGATTCGCGGAAATCCAGCAGGCAGCCGGCCCCTAAGGGCCGAGGGCCTACCTGGTACACAAAAAGGCTTCTGCCCCGGTAAGCAAAACTCACCAGCCCACGTTCCTGGTCTCAGTTTGCAGAGCTCCATGGGCACTCTCAAAGCAGCCCGAGTTGGCACAGGTGGCAGCTTGTCCCTGGGCGGCATCTTCGGATTCGCGGAAATCCAGCAGGCAGCCGGCCCCTAAGGGCCGAGGGCCTACCTGGTACACAAAAAGGCTTCTGCCCCGGTAAGCAAAACTCACCAGCCCACGTTCCTGGTCTCAGTTTGCAGAGCTCCATGGGCACTCTCAAAGCAGCCCGAGTTGGCACAGGTGGCAGCTTGTCCCTGGGCGGCATCTTCGGATTCGCGGAAATCCAGCAGGCAGCCGGCCCCTAAGGGCCGAGGGCCTACCTGGTACACAAAATGGCTTCTGCCCCTCCATGGTAAGCAAAACTCACCAGCCCATGTTCCTGGTGTCAGTTTGCAGAGCTCCATGGGCACTCTCAAAGCAGCCCGAGTTGGCACAGGTGGCAGCTTGTCCCTGGGCGGCATCTTCGGATTCGCGGAAATCCAGCAGGCAGCCGGCCCCTAAGGGCCGAGGGCCTACCTGGTACACAAAAAGGCTTCTGCTCCGGTAAGCAAAACTCACCAGCCCACGTTCCTGGTCTCAGTTTGCAGAGCTCCATGGGCACTCTCAAAGCAGCCCGAGTTGGCACAGGTGGCAGCTTGTCCCTGGGCGGCATCTTCGGATTCGCGGAAATCCAGCAGGCAGCCGGCCCCTAAGGGCCGAGGGCCTACCTGGTACACAAAAAGGCTTCTGCCCCGGTAAGCAAAACTCACCAGCCCACGTTCCTGGTCTCAGTTTGCAGAGCTCCATGGGCACTCTCAAAGCAGCCCGAGTTGGCACAGGTGGCAGCTTGTCCCTGGGCGGCATCTTCGGATTCGCGGAAATCCAGCAGGCAGCCGGCCCCTAAGGGCCGAGGGCCTACCTGGTACACAAAAAGGCTTCTGCCCCGGTAAGCAAAACTCACCAGCCCACGTTCCTGGTCTCAGTTTGCAGAGCTCCATGGGCACTCTCAAAGCAGCCCGAGTTGGCACAGGTGGCAGCTTCTCCCTGGGCTGCATCTTCGGATTCGCGGAAATCCAGCAGGCAGCCGGCCCCTAAGGGCCGAGGGCCTACCTGGTACACAAAAAGGCTTCTGCCCCGGTAAACAAAACTCACCACCCCATGTTCCTGGTCTCAGTTTGCAGAGCTGCATGGGCACTCTCAAAGCAGCCCGAGTTGGCACAGGTGGCAGCTTGTCCCTGGGGCGGAATCTTCGGATTCGCAGGAAATCCAGCAGGCAGCCGGCCCCTAAGGGCCGAGGGCCTACCTGGTACACAAAAAGGCTTCTGCCCCGGTAAGCAAAACTCACCACCCCATGTTCAGTTTGCTGGTCTCAAAGTTTGCAGAGCTGCATAAGGGCACTCTCAAAAAAGCAGCCCGAGTTGGCAGTTTGCAGGTGGCAGCTTGTGGCCCCCTGGGCTGCAAATCTTACGGATTCGCCCCGGAAAAAACTCCAGCCCAGGCAGCCGGCACCCTAAGCTGGCCGAGGGCGGAAATCTACCTGGTACACAAAAAGGCTTCTGCCCCGGTACCAGCCCACGTTCCTGGTGTCAAACTCACCAAAGCCCACGTGGCAGCTCCTGGTCTCATTCGTCCAGCAGGCAGCCGGCCCCTTGCAGAGCTCCATTTGGGCACTCTCAAAGCAGCCCGAGTTGGCACAGGTGGCAGCTTGTCCCTGGGCGGCAAATCTTCGGACCTTCGCGGAAAAAACTCCAGCCCACGTGCCAGCAGAGCTCCATGGGCACCCTAAGCTGGCAGCGATCTTCGGGCCTAGCCTGGTACACAAAAAGGCTTCTGCTCCGGTAAGCAAAACTCACCAGCCCACGTTCCTGGTGTCAGAGCTCCATTGCAGAGCTCCATGGGCAAATCTCTCAAAAAAAGCAGCCCGACGTTGGCACAGGTGGCAGCTTGTGGCCCCCTGGGCATCTTCGGCAAATCTTCGGGGATTCGCTTCTACCCCGGTAAGCAAAACTCACCACCCCAAGTTCCTGGTGTCAGTTTGCAGAGCTCCATGGGCACTCTCAAAGCAGCCCGAGTTGGCACAGGTGGCAGCTTGTCCCTGGGCATCATCTTCGGATTCACGGAAATCCAGCAGGCAGCCGGCCCCTAAGGGCCGAGGGCCTACCTGGTACACAAAAAGGCTTCTGCCCCGGTAAGCAAAACTCACCAGCCCACGTTCCTGGTCTCAGTTTGCAGAGCTCCATGGGCACTCTCAAAGCAGCCCGAGTTGGCACAGCTAGCAGCTTGTCCCTGGGCGGCATCTTCGGATTCGCGGAAATCCAGCTGCCAGCCGGCCCCTAAGGGCCGAGGGCCTACCTGGTACACAAAAAGGCTTCTGCCCCGGTAAGCAAAACTCACCAGCCCACGTTCCTGGTCTCAGTTTGCAGAGCTCCATGGGCACTCTCAAAGCAGCCCGAGTTGGCACAGCTGGCAGCTTGTCCCTGGGCGGCATCTTCGGATTCGCGGAAATCCAGCAGGCAGCCGGCCCCTAAGGGCCGAGGGCCTCACCAGCCCACGTTCCTGGTGTCAGTTTGCAGAGCTCCATGGGCACTCTCAAAGCAGCCCGAGTTGGCACAGGTGGCAGCTTGTCCCTGGGCGGCATCTTCGGATTCGCGGAAATCCAGCAGGCAGCCGGCCCCTAAGGGCCGAGGGCCTACCTGGTACACAAAAAGGCTTCTGCCCCGGTAAGCAAAACTCACCAGCCCACGTTCCTGGTCTCAGTTTGCAGAGCTCCATGGGCACTCTCAAAGCAGCCCGAGTTGGCACAGCTGGCAGCTTGTCCCTGGGCGGCATCTTCGGATTCGCGGAAATCCAGCTGCCAGCCGGCCCCTAAGGGCCGAGGGCCTACGTGGTACACAAAAAGGCTTCTGCCCCGGTAAGCAAAACTCACCAGCCCACGTTCCTGGTGTCAGTTTGCAGAGCTCCATGGGCACTCTCAAAGCAGCCCGAGTTGGCACAGGTGGCAGCTTGTCCCTGGGCGGCATCTTCGGATTCGCGGAAATCCAGCAGGCAGCCGGCCCCTAAGGGCCGAGGGCCTACCTGGTACACAAAAAGGCTTCTGCCCCGGTAAGCAAAACTCACCAGCCCACGTTCCTGGTCTCAGTTTGCAGAGCTCCATGGGCACTCTCAAAGCAGCCCGAGTTGGCACAGGTGGCAGCTTGTCCCTGGGCGGCATCTTCGGATTCGCGGAAATCCAGCAGGCAGCCGGCCCCTAAGGGCCGAGGGCCTACCTGGTACACAAAAAGGCTTCTGCTCCGGTAAGCAAAACTCACCACCCCAAGTTCCTGGTGTCAGTTTGCAGAGCTCCATGGGCACTCTCAAAGCAGCCCGAGTTGGCACAGGTGGCAGCTTGTCCCTGGGCGACATCTCGGATTCGCGGAAATCCAGCAGGCAGCCGGCCCCTAAGGGCCGAGGGCCTACCTGGTACACAAAAAGGCTTCTGCCCCGGTAAGCAAAACTCACCAGCCCACGTTCCTGGTCTCAGTTTGCAGAGCTCCATGGGCACTCTCAAAGCAGCCCGAGTTGGCACAGGTGGCAGCTTGTCCCTGGGCGGCATCTTCGGATTCGCGGAAATCCAGCAGGCAGCCGGCCCCTAAGGGCCGAGGGCCTACCTGGTACACAAAAAGGCTTCTGCCCCGGTAAGCAAAACTCACCAGCCCACGTTCCTGGTCTCAGTTTGCAGAGCTCCATGGGCACTCTCAAAGCAGCCCGAGTTGGCACAGGTGGCAGCTTGTCCCTGGGCGGCATCTTCGGATTCGTGGAAATCCAGCAGGCAGACGGCCCCTAAGGGCTGAGGGCCTACCAGGTACACAAAAAGGCTTCTGCCCCGGTAAGCAAAACTCACCACCCCACGTTCCTGGTCTCAGTTTGCAGAGCTCCATGGGCACTCCCAAAGCAGCCCGAGTTGGCACAGGTGGCAGCTTGTCCCTGGGCATCATCTTCGGATTCGTGGAAATCCAGCAGGCAGCCGGCCCCTAAGGGCCGAGGGCCTACCTGGTACACAAAAAGGCTTCTGCCCCGGTAAGCAAAACTCACCACCCCACGTTCCTGGTGTCAGTTTGCAGAGCTCCATGGGCACTCTCAAAGCAGCCCGAGTTGGCACAGCTGGCAGCTTGTCCCTGGGCGGCATCTTCGGATTCGCGGAAATCCAGCAGGCAGCCGGCCCCTAAGGGCCGAGGGCCTACCTGGTACAGAAGAAGGCTTCTGCCCCGGTAAGCAAAACTCACCAGCCCACGTTCCTGGTCTCAGTTTGCAGAGCTCCATGGGCACTCTCAAAGCAGCCCGAGTTGGCACAGGTGGCAGCTTGTCCCTGGGCGGCATCTTCGGATTCGCGGAAATCCAGCAGGCAGCCGGCCCCTAAGGGCCGAGGGCCTACCTGGTACACAAAAAGGCTTCTGCCCCGGTAAGCAAAACGCACCAGCCCACGTTCCTGGTCTCAGTTTGCAGAGCTCCATGGGCACTCTCAAAGCAGCCCGAGTTGGCACAGGTGGCAGCTTGTCCCTGGGCATCATCTTCGGATTCGTGGAAATCCAGCAGGCAACCGGCCCCTAAGGGCCGAGGGCCTACCTGGTACACAAAAAGGCTTCTGCCCCGGTAAGCAAAACTCACCACCCCCACGTTCCTGGTGTCAGTTTGCAGAGCTCCATGGGCACTCTCAAAGCAGCCCGAGTTGGCACAGGTGGCAGCTTGTCCCTGGGCGGCATCTTCGGATTCGCGGAAATCCAGCTGCCAGCCGGCCCCTAAGGGCCGAGGGCCTACCTGGTACACAAAAAGGCTTCTGCTCCGGTAAGCAAAACTCACCAGCCCAAGTTCCTGGTCTCAGTTTGCAGAGCTCCATGGGCACTCTCAAAGCAGCCCGAGTTGGCACAGGTGGCAGCTTGTCCCTGGGCTGCATCTTCGGATTCGCGGAAATCCAGCAGCCAGCCGGCCCCTAAGGGCCGAGGGCCTACCTGGTACTGAAGAAGGCTTCTGCTCCGGTAAATAAAACTCACCAGCCCCATGTTCCTGGTCTCAGTTTGCAGAGCTGCATGGGCACTCTCAAAGCAGCCCGAGTTGGCACAGGTGGCAGCTTGTCCCTGGGCGGCATCTTCGGATTCGCGGAAATCCAGCAGGCAGCAGGCCCCTAAGGGCCGAGGGCCTACCTGGTACACAAAAAGGCTTCTGCTCCGGTAAGCAAAACTAACCAGCCCACGTTCCTGGTCTCAGTTTGCAGAGCTGCATGGGCACTCTCAAAGCAGCCCGAGTTAGCACAGGTGGCAGCTTCTCCCTGGGCGGAATCTTCGGATTCGCAGGAAATCCAGCAGGCATCCGGCCCCTAAGGGCCAAGGGCCTACCTGGTACACAAAAAGGCTTCTGCTCCGGTAAGCAAAACTTACCACCCAATGTTCCTGGTGTCAGTTTGCAGAGCTCCATGGGCACTCTCAAAGCAGCCCGAGTTGGCACAGGTGGCAGTTTGTCCCTGGGCTGCATCTTCGGATTCGCGGAAATCCAGCAGGCAGCCGGCCCCTAAGGGCCGAGGGCCTACCTGGTACACAAAAAGGCTTCTGCCCCGGTAAACAAAACTCAACACCCCATGTTCCTGGTCTCAGTTTGCAGAGCTGCATGGGCACTCTCAAAGCAGCCCGAGTTGGCACAGGTGGCAGCTTGTCCCTGGGCGGAATCTTCGGATTCGCAGGAAATCCAGCAGGCAGCCGGCCCCTAAGGGCCGAGGGCCTACCTGGTACACAAAAAGGCTTCTGCCCCGGTAAGCAAAACTCACCAGCCCACGTTCCTGGTCTCAGTTTGCATGAGCTCCATGGGCACTCTCAAAGCAGCCCGAGTTGGCACAGGTGGCAGCTTGTCCCTGGGCGGCATCTTCGGATTCGCGGAAATCCAGCTGCCAGCCGGCCCCTAAGGGCCGAGGGCCTACCTGGTACACAAAAAAGGCTTCTGCCCCGGTAAGCAAAACCCACCAGCCCACGTTCCTGGTCTCAGTTTGCAGAGCTCCATGGGCACTCTCAAAGCAGCCCGAGTTGGCACAGGTGGCAGCTTGTCCCTGGGCGGCATCTTCGGATTCGCGGAAATCCAGCAGGCAGCCGGCCCCCTAAGGGCCGAGGGCCTACCTGGTACACAAAAAGGCTTCTGCCCCGGTAAGCAAAACTCACACAGCCCACGTTCCTGGTCTCAGTTTGCAGAGCTCCATGGGCACTCTCAAAGCAGCCCGAGTTGGCACAGGTGGCAGCTTGTCCCTGGGCGGCATCTTCGGATTCGCGGAAATCCAGCAGCCAGCCGGCCCCTAAGGGCCGAGGGCCTACCTGGTACACAAAAAGGCTTCTGCCCCGGTAAGCAAAACTCATCAGCCCACGTTCCTAGTCTCAGTTTGCAGAGCTGCATGGGCACTCTCAAAGCAGCCCGAGTTGGCACAGGTGGCAGCTTGTCCCTGGGCGGCATCTTCGGATTCGCGGAAATCCAGCAGGCAGCCGGCCCCTAAGGGCCGACACAAAAAGGGCCTACCTGGTAAACTCCAAAAAGGCCCGAGTTCTGGCCCCGGTAAGCGGAAAACTCACCAGGGGCCCACGTTTCCTGGTCTCAGTTTGCAGAGCTCCATGGGCACTCTCAAAGCAGCCCGAGTTGGCACAGGTGGCAGCTTGTCCCTGGGCGGCATCTTCGGATTCGCAGGAAATCCAGCAGGCAGCCGGCCCCTAAGGGCCGAGGGCCTACCTGGTACACAAAAAGGCTTCTGCTCCGGTAAGCAAAACTTACCACCCAATGTTCCTGGTGTCAGTTTGCAGAGCTCCATGGGCACTCTCAAAGCAGCCCGAGTTGGCACAGGTGGCAGCTTGTCCCTGGGCGGCATCTTCGGATTCGCGGAAATCCAGCAGGCAGCCCCCCTTAGGCCCCTACCTGGTACACAAAAAGCCTTCTGGCCGACGTTCCTGGCTCTTTGCACCTGGTACACAAAATGGCTTCTGCGGAAATCCCGGTAAGCAAACCACTCACCAGCCCATGTTCCTGGTGTCAGTTTGCAGAGCTCCATGGGCACTCTCAAAGCAGCCCGAGTTGGCACAGGTGGCAGCTTGTCCCTGGGCGGCATCTTCGGATTCGCGGAAATCCAGCAGGCAGCCGGCCCCTAAGGGCCGAGGGCCTACCTGGTACACAAAAAGGCTTCTGCTCCGGTAAGCAAAACTCACCAGCCCACGTTCCTGGTGTCAGTTTGCAGAGCTCCATGGGCACTCTCAAAGCAGCCCGAGTTGGCACAGGTGGCAGCTTCTCCCTGGGCGGCATCTTCGGATTCGCGGAAATCCAGCAGGCAGCCGGCCCCTAAGGGCCGAGGGCCTACCTGGTACACAAAAAGGCTTCTGCCCCGGTAAGCAAAACTCACCAGCCCACGTTCCTGGTCTCAGTTTGCAGAGCTCCATGGGCACTCTCAAAGCAGCCCGAGTTGGCACAGGTGGCAGCTTGTCCCTGGGCGGCATCTTCGGATTTGCGGAAATCCAGCAGGCAGCCGGCCCCTAAGGGCCGAGGGCCTACCTGGTACACAAAAAGGCTTCTGCCCCGGTAAGCAAAACTCACCAGCCCACGTTCCTGGTCTCAGTTTGCAGAGCTCCATGGGCACTCTCAAAGCAGCCCGAGTTGGCACAGGTGGCAGCTTCTCCCTGGGCTGCATCTTCGGATTCGCGGAAATCCAGCAGGCAGCCGGCCCCTAAGGGCCGAGGGCCTACCTGGTACACAAAAAGGCTTCTGCCCCGGTAAACAAAACTCACCACCCCATGTTCCTGGTCTCAGTTTGCAGAGCTCCATGGGCACTCTCAAAGCAGCCCGAGTTGGCACAGGTGGCAGCTTGTCCCTGGGCGGAATCTTCGGATTCGCAGGAAATCCAGCAGGCAGCCGGCCCCTAAGGGCCGAGGGCCTACCTGGTACACAAAAAGGCTTCTGCCCCGGTAAGCAAAACTCACCACCCCATGTTCCTGGTCTCAGTTTGCAGAGCTGCATGGGCACTCTCAAAGCAGCCCGAGTTGGCACAGGTGGCAGCTTGTCCCTGGGCTGCATCTTCGGATTCGCGGAAATCCAGCAGGCAGCCGGCCCCTAAGGGCCGAGGGCCTACCTGGTACACAAAAAGGCTTCTGCCCCGGTAAGCAAAACTCACCAGCCCACGTTCCTGGTCTCAGTTTGCAGAGCTCCATGGGCACTCTCAAAGCAGCCCGAGTTGGCACAGGTGGCAGCTTGTCCCTGGGCGGCATCTTCGGATTCGCGGAAATCCAGCTGCCAGCCGGCCCCTAAGGGCCGAGGGGCCTACCTGGTACACAAAAAGGCTTCTGCTCCGGTAAGCAAAACTCACCAGCCCACGTTCCTGGTGTCAGTTTGCAGAGCTCCATGGGCACTCTCAAAGCAGCCCGAGTTGGCACAGGTGGCAGCTTGTCCCTGGGCGGCATCTTCGGATTCGCGGAAATCCAGCAGGCAGCCGGCCCCTAAGGGCCGAGGGCCTACCTGGTACACAAAAAGGCTTCTGCCCCGGTAAGCAAAACTCACCAGCCCACGTTCCTGGTGTCAGTTTGCAGAGCTCCATGGGCACTCTCAAAGCAGCCCGAGTTGGCACAGGTGGCAGCTTGTCCCTGGGCGGCATCTTCGGATTCGCGGAAATCCAGCAGGCAGCCGGCCCCTAAGGGCCGAGGGCCTACCTGGTACACAAAAAGGCTTCTGCCCCGGTAAGCAAAACTCACCAGCCCACGTTCCTGGTCTCAGTTTGCAGAGCTCCATGGGCACTCTCAAAGCAGCCCGAGTTGGCACAGCTGGCAGCTTGTCCCTGGGCGGCATCTTCGGATTCGCGGAAATCCAGCTGCCAGCCGGCCCCTAAGGGCCGAGGGGCCTACCTGGTACACAAAAAGGCTTCTGCCCCGGTAAGCAAAACTCACCAGCCCACGTTCCTGGTGTCAGTTTGCAGAGCTCCATGGGCACTCTCAAAGCAGCCCGAGTTGGCACAGGTGGCAGCTTGTCCCTGGGCGGCATCTTCAGATTCGCGGAAATCCAGCAGGCAGCCGGCCCCTAAGGGCCGAGGGCCTACCTGGTACACAAAAAGGCTTCTGCCCCGGTAAGCAAAACTCACCAGCCCACGTTCCTGGTCTCAGTTTGCAGAGCTCCATGGGCACTCACAAAGCAGCCCGAGTTGGCACAGCTGGCAGCTTGTCCCTGGGCGGCATCTTCGGATTCGCGGAAATCCAGCAGGCAGCCGGCCCCTAAGGGCCGAGGGCCTACCTGGTACACAAAAAGGCTTCTGCCCCGGTAAGCAAAACTCACCAGCCCACGTTCACTGGTGTCAGTTTGCAGAGCTCCATAAGGGCACTCTCAAAGCAGGTAAGCAAAACCGAGTTGGCACAGGTGGCAGCTTGTCCCTGGGCGGCATCTTCGGATTCGCGGAAATCCAGCAGGCAGCCGGGCCCCTAAGGGCCGAGCAAAACTCACCAGGCCTACCTGGTAAAGCACCCGAGTTGGCAAAAGGCTTCTGGGCCCCGGTAAGCAAAACTCACCACCCCACGTTCCTGGTGTGGCAGTTTGGGCAGATTCGCTCCATGGGCACTCTCAAAGCAGCCCGAGTTGGCACAGGTGGCAGCTTGTCCCTGGGCATCATCTTCCAGGATTCACGGAAATCCAGCCCAGGCTCAGCCGGCCCCTTGGCAAGGGCCGAGGGCCTACCTGGTACACAAAAAGGCTTCTGCCCCGGTAAGCTCCATGGGCAAACCCGAGTCACCAGCCCACGTTCCTGGTGGGCCGAGGGCCTCAGTTTGCTCCGGTAAGCAAAACTCACCAGCCCACGTTCCTGGTCTCAGTTTGCAGAGCTCCATGGGCACTCTCAAAGCAGCCCGAGTTGGCACAGGTGGCAGCTTGTCCCTGGGCGGCATCTTCGGATTCGCGGAAATCCAGCTGCCAGCCGGCCCCTAATGGCCGAGGGACTACCAGGTAAAGACAAAGGCTTCTACCCCGGTAAGCAAAACTCACCACCCCAAGTTCCTGGTGTCAGTTTGCAGAGCTCCATGGGCACTCTCAAAGCAGCCCGAGTTGGCACAGCTGGCAGCTTGTCCCTGGGCATCATCTTCGGATTCACGGAAATCCAGCAGGCAGCCGGCCCCTAAGGGCCGAGGGCCTACCTGGTACACAAAAAGGCTTCTGCCCCGGTAAGCAAAACTCACCACCCCAAGTTCCTGGTCTCAGTTTGCAGAGCTCCATGGGCACTCTCAAAGCAGCCCGAGTTGGCACAGGTGGCAGCTTGTCCCTGGGCATCATCTTCGGATTCGCAGGAAATCCAGCAGGCAGCCGGCCCCTAAGGGCCGAGGGCCTACCTGGTACACAAAAAGGCTTCTGCCCCGGTAAGCAAAACTCACCAGCCCACGTTCCTGGTCTCAGTTTGCAGAGCTCCATGGGCACTCTCAAAGCAGCCCGAGTTGGCACAGGTGGCAGCTTGTCCCTGGGCGGCATCTTCGGATTCGCGGAAATCCAGCAGGCAGACGGCCCCTAAGGGCCGAGGGCCTACCTGGTACACAAAAAGGCTTCTGCCCCGGTAAGGAAAAACTCACCAGCCCACGTTCCTGGTGTCAGTTTGCAGAGCTCCATGGGCACTCTCAAAGCAGCCCGAGTTGGCACAGGTGGCAGCTTGTCCCTGGGCGGCATCTTCGGATTCGCGGAAATCCAGCAGGCAGCCGGCCCCTAAGGGCCGAGGGCCTACCTGGTACACAAAAAGGCTTCTGCCCCGGTAAGCAAAACGCACCAGCCCACGTTCCTGGTCTCAGTTTGCAGAGCTCCATGGGCACTCTCAAAGCAGCCCGAGTTGGCACAGGTGGCAGCTTGTCCCTGGGCATCATCTTCGGATTCGCGGAAATCCAGCAGGCAGCCGGCCCCTAAGGGCCGAGGGCCTACCTGGTACACAAAAAGGCTTCTGCTCCGGTAAGAAAAACCCACCAGCCCACGTTCCTGGTGTCAGTTTGCAGAGCTCCATGGGCACTCTCAAAGCAGCCCGAGTTGGCACAGGTGGCAGCTTGTCCCTGGGCGGCATCTTCGGATTCGCGGAAATCCAGCAGGCAGCCGGCCCCCTAAGGGCCGAGGGGCCTACCTGGTACACAAAAAGGCTTCTGCCCCGGTAAGTAAAACTCACCAGCCCACGTTCCTGGTCTCAGTTTGCAGAGCTCCATGGGCACTCTCAAAGCAGCCCGAGTTGGCACAGCTGGCAGCTTGTCCCTGGGCGGCATCTTCGGATTCGCGGAAATCCAGCAGGCAGCCGGCCCCCTAAGGGCCGAGGGCCTACCTGGTACACAAAAAGGCTTCTGCCCCGGTAAGCAAAACTCACCACCCCACGTTCCTGGTCTCAGTTTGCAGAGCTCCATGGGCACTCTCAAAGCAGCCCGAGTTGGCACAGGTGGCAGCTTGTCCCTGGGCGGCATCTTCGGATTCGCGGAAATCCAGCAGGCAGCCGGCCCCTAAGGGCCGAGGGCCTACCTGGTACACAAAAAGGCTTCTGCCCCGGTAAGCAAAACTCACCAGCCCACGTTCCTGGTCTCAGTTTGCAGAGCTCCATGGGCACTCTCAAAGCAGCCCGAGTTGGCACAGGTGGCAGCTTGTCCCTGGGCATCATCTTCGGATTCGCGGAAATCCAGCAGGCAGCCGGCCCCTAAGGGCCGAGGGCCTACCTGGTACACAAAAAGGCTTCTGCCCCGGTAAGCAAAACTCACCAGCCCCACGTTCCTAGTCTCAGTTTGCAGAGCTCCATGGGCACTCTCAAAGCAGCCCGAGTTGGCACAGGTGGCAGCTTGTCCCTGGGCGGCATCTTCGGATTCGCGGAAATCCAGCAGGCAGCCGGCCCCTAAGGGCCGAGGGCCTACCTGGTACACAAAAAGGCTTCTGCCCCGGTAAGCAAAACTCACCACCCCACGTTCCTGGTGTCAGTTTGCAGAGCTCCATGGGCACTCTCAAAGCAGCCCGAGTTGGCACAGGTGGCAGCTTGTCCCTGGGCATCATCTTCGGATTCACGGAAATCCAGCAGGCAGCCGGCCCCTAAGGGCCGAGGGCCTACCTGGTACACAAAAAGGCTTCTGCCCCGGTAAGCAAAACTCACCAGCCCACGTTCCTGGTGTCAGTTTGCAGAGCTCCATGGGCACTCTCAAAGCAGCCCGAGTTGGCACAGGTGGCAGCTTGTCCCTGGGCGGCATCTTCGGATTCGCGGAAATCCAGCAGGCAGACGGCCCCTAAGGGCCGAGGGCCTACCTGGTACACAAAAAGGCTTCTGCCCCGGTAAGGAAAAACTCACCAGCCCACGTTCCTGGTGTCAGTTTGCAGAGCTCCATGGGCACTCTCAAAGCAGCCCGAGTTGGCACAGGTGGCAGCTTGTCCCTGGGCGGCATCTTCGGATTCGCGGAAATCCAGCAGGCAGCCGGCCCCTAAGGGCCGAGGGCCTACCTGGTACAAAAAAAGGCTTCTGCTCCGGTAAGCAAAACGCATCAGCCCACGTTCCTGGTCTCAGTTTGCAGAGCTCCATGGGCACTCTCAAAGCAGCCCGAGTTGGCACAGGTGGCAGCTTGTCCCTGGGCATCATCTTCGGATTCGCGGAAATCCAGCAGGCAGCCGGCCCCTAAGGGCCGAGGGCCTACCTGGTACACAAAAAGGCTTCTGCTCCGGTAAGAAAAACCCACCAGCCCACGTTCCTGGTCTCAGTTTGCAGAGCTCCATGGGCACTCTCAAAGCAGCCCGAGTTGGCACAGGTGGCAGCTTGTCCCTGGGCGGCATCTTCGGATTCGCGGAAATCCAGCTGCCAGCCGGCCCCTAAGGGCCGAGGGCCTACCTAGTACACAAAAAGGCTTCGGCTCCGGTAAGCAAAACTCACCAGCCCACGTTCCTGGTGTCAGTTTGCAGAGCTCCATGGGCACTCTCAAAGCAGCCCGAGTTGGCACAGCTGGCAGCTTGTCCCTGGGCGGCATCTTCGGATTCGCGGAAATCCAGCAGGCAGCCGGCCCCCTAAGGGCCGAGGGCCTACCTGGTACACAAAAAGGCTTCTGCCCCGGTAAGCAAAACTCACCACCCCACGTTCCTGGTCTCAGTTTGCAGAGCTCCATGGGCACTCTCAAAGCAGCCCGAGTTGGCACAGGTGGCAGCTTGTCCCTGGGCGGCATCTTCGGATTCGCGGAAATCCAGCAGGCAGCCGGCCCCTAAGGGCCGAGGGCCTACCTGGTACACAAAAAGGCTTCTGCTCCGGTAAGCAAAACGCACCAGCCCACGTTCCTGGTCTCAGTTTGCAGAGCTCCATGGGCACTCTCAAAGCAGCCCGAGTTGGCACAGGTGGCAGCTTGTCCCTGGGCATCATCTTCGGATTCGCGAAAATCCAGCAGGCAGCCGGCCCCTAAGGTGCCGAGGGCCTACCTGGTACACAAAAAGGCTTCTGCCCCGGTAAGCAAAACTCACCAGCCCACGTTCCTGGTGTCAGTTCGCAGAGCTCCATGGGCACTCTCAAAGCAGCCCGAGTTGGCACAGGTGGCAGCTTGTCCCTGGGCGGCATCTTCGGATTCGCGGAAATCCAGCAGGCAGACGGCCCCTAAGGGCCGAGGGCCTACCTGGTACACAAAAAGGCTTCTGCCCCGGTAAGCAAAACTCACCAGCCCACGTTCCTGGTCTCAGTTTGCAGAGCTCCATGGGCACTCTCAAAGCAGCCCGAGTTGGCACAGGTGGCAGCTTGTCCCTGGGCGGCATCTTCGGATTCGCGGAAATCCAGCAGGCAGCCGGCCCCTAAGGGCCGAGGGCCTACCTGGTACACAAAAAGGCTTCTGCTCCGGTAAGCAAAACTCACCAGCCCACGTTCCTGGTCTCAGTTTGCAGAGCTCCATGGGCACTCTCAAAGCAGCCCGAGTTGGCACAGGTGGCAGCTTGTCCCTGGGCATCATCTTCGGATTCGCGGAAATCCAGCAGGCAGCCGGCCCCTAAGGGCCGAGGGCCTACCTGGTACACAAAAAGGCTTCTGCCCCGGTAAGCAAAACTCACCAGCCCACGTTCCTGGTCTCAGTTTGCAGAGCTCCATGGGCACTCTCAAAGCAGCCCGAGTTGGCACAGGTGGCAGCTTGTCCCTGGGCGGCATCTTCGGATTCGCGGAAATCCAGCAGGCAGCCGGCCCCTAAGGGCCGAGGGCCTACCTGGTACACAAAAAGGCTTCTGCTCCGGTAAGCAAAACTCACCAGCCCACGTTCCTGGTCTCAGTTTGCAGAGCTCCATGGGCACTCTCAAAGCAGCCCGAGTTGGCACAGCTGGCAGCTTGTCCCTGGGCATCATCTTCGGATTCGTGGAAATCCAGCAGGCAGCCGGCCCCTAAGGGCCGAGGGCCTACCTGGTACACAAAAAGGCTTCTGCCCCGGTAAGCAAAACTCACCAGCCCACGTTCCTGGTGTCAGTTTGCAGAGCTCCATGGGCACTCTCAAAGCAGCCCGAGTTGGCACAGGTGGCAGCTTGTCCCTGGGCGGCATCTTCGGATTCGTGGAAATCCAGCAGGCAGACGGCCCCTAAGGGCTGAGGGCCTACCTGGTACACAAAAAGGCTTCTGCCCCGGTAAGCAAAACTCACCAGCCCACGTTGCTGGTCTCAGTTTGCAGAGCTCCATGGGCACTCCCAAAGCAGCCCGAGTTGGCACAGGTGGCAGCTTGTCCCTGGGCGGCATCTTCGGATTCGCGGAAATCCAGCAGGCAGCCGGCCCCTAAGGGCCGAGGGCCTACCTGGTACACAAAAAGGCTTCTGCCCCGGTAAGCAAAACTCACCACCACCCAAGTTCCTGGTCTCAGTTTGCAGAGCTCCATGGGCACTCTCAAAGCAGCCCGAGTTGGCACAGGTGGCAGCTTGTCCCTGGGCGGCATCTTCGGATTCGCGGAAATCCAGCAGGCAGCCGGCCCCCGAAGGGCCGAGGGCCTACCTGGTACACAAAAAGGCTTCTGCTCCGGTAAGCAAAACTCACCAGCCCACGTTCCTGGTGTCAGTTTGCAGAGCTCCATGGGCACTCTCAAAGCAGCCCGAGTTGGCACAGGTGGCAGCTTGTCCCTGGGCGGCATCTTCGGATTCGCGGAAATCCAGCAGGCAGCCGGCCCCTAAGGGCCGAGGGCCTACCTGGTACACAAAAAGGCTTCTGCTCCGGTAAGCAAAACCCACCAGCCCACGTTCCTGGTCTCAGTTTGCAGAGCTCCATGGGCACTCTCAAAGCAGCCCGAGTTGGCACAGGTGGCAGCTTGTCCCTGGGCGGCATCTTCGGATTCGCGGAAATCCAGCAGGCAGACGGCCCCTAAGGGCCGAGGGCCTACCTGGTACACAAAAAGGCTTCTGCCCCGGTAAGCAAAACTCACCAGCCCACGTTCCTGGTGTCAGTTTGCAGAGCTCCATGGGCACTCTCAAAGCAGCCCGAGTTGGCACAGGTGGCAGCTTGTCCCTGGGCGGCATCTTCGGATTCGCGGAAATCCAGCAGGCAGCCGGCCCCTAAGGGCCGAGGGCCTACCTGGTACACAAAAAGGCTTCTGCTCCGGTAAGCAAAACTCACCAGCCCACGTTCCTGGTCTCAGTTTGCAGAGCTCCATGGGCACTCTCAAAGCAGCCCGAGTTGGCACAGGTGGCAGCTTGTCCCTGGGCGGCATCTTCGGATTCGCGGAAATCCAGCAGGCAGCCGGCCCCCTAAGGGCCGAGGGCCTACCTGGTACACAAAAAGGCTTCTGCCCCGGTAAGCAAAACTCACCAGCCCACGTTCCTGGTCTCAGTTTGCAGAGCTCCATGGGCACTCTCAAAGCAGCCCGAGTTGGCACAGCTGGCAGCTTGTCCCTGGGCGACATCTTCGGATTCATGGAAATCCAGCAGGCAGCCGGCCCCTAAGGGCCGAGGGCCTACCTGGTACACAAAAAGGCTTCTGCCCCGGTAAGCAAAACTCACCAGCCCACGTTCCTGGTGTCAGTTTGCAGAGCTCCATGGGCACTCTCAAAGCAGCCCGAGTTGGCACAGGTGGCAGCTTGTCCCTGGGCGGCATCTTCGGATTCGTGGAAATCCAGCAGGCAGACGGCCCCTAAGGGCTGAGGGCCTACCTGGTACACAAAAAGGCTTCTGCCCCGGTAAGCAAAAACTCACCAGCCCACGTTCCTGGTCTCAGTTTGCAGAGCTCCATGGGCACTCCCAAAGCAGCCCGAGTTGGCACAGGTGGCAGCTTGTCCCTGGGCGGCATCTTCGGATTCGCGGAAATCCAGCAGGCAGCCGGCCCCTAAGGGCCGAGGGCCTACCTGGTACACAAAAAGGCTTCTGCCCCGGTAAGCAAAACTCACCAGCCCACGTTCCTGGTCTCAGTTTGCAGAGCTCCATGGGCACTCTCAAAGCAGCCCGAGTTGGCACAGGTGGCAGCTTGTCCCTGGGCTGC